>NW_025048396.1:0-1130 GCF_018831695.1 Puntigrus tetrazona | reverse complement strand
ATACACACACACACACACACACTTGTGTCCGGCAGATATTCTCTGGTGCTACAATGAACACAGAGGACATAGCAGTTATTTTTATTTTTTTGAATACCAAAAAAACAAAACATTATTCTCGTTTCATAAAATACATATTTAACCAAGGATGGCAGATAGACTATGGCAATGCAAATATATGCTAATAAGCAACTAGTTAATATTGAACAGTATTGCCTAATCCAATCCAAAGTGTTATTAAATTTTATTTTGGGGATAAGCTGTGTAAAAATAGTGTAAGGCTCTATTTACAACAAAAGTGATCATTTATCATAAATGTGGTCTAAAAACCACCAACACACCATCACATAAGGCTTCCTTTATTGTTAAAATATTTACAGTGTTCCTGGTATATACACACACACATGCACACGAAAGAGCAAAACCTCTAAAGGCATTGCTGTTCAAGCTCTTCCCTAAAGAAAAGTGATACCTGTACATGTGCCTTCTTCATCCTTATAGCCATCAGCACAAGTGAGACAGTTACTTGATCCAGGTCCTTTACAACCAGAGCATCTTATATCACATTCTGGGATACAAAATAAAAGTAACATTTCATTAATGCATAACTTACAGTTAGTAACCCTAAACTTACAGTAAGCAAATACTTATACGAATTGTAAGTGCTGAAAATGTTTGACTTATTTTGAATTGTGATTTGTATTTCCTGGTGATGTGTCACATGGCTGGTGCAGGTGGATACTTATTACCTACTGCGTTTCCTATTTGAGGTAATGTGTCGAGGGGGTGAGTAGCAGGAGCGCTCACTTTCTTTTGACCGGCACATGCCGTTATGCTTTGGTTTTGTATCTGTATGTTACATTTTGTTAATAAATTTACTGATACTGAAACAAACAGGAACGCATCACAGAGGTATTCCTTCTACTCTCAGCGGCTATCTAGCTGCCACTATGCTAATACTTAAACTTAAGAACTAAAGCAAATGTTGGAAATTAATATTACTCTGTACTTATTTGTATATGACCATATAAACTGTGATGACTGTATAAAGTATGCATGCACTTGGGAATTTGAAATGTGCAAGATGTTTAATCAATTTTTACATGCAATAGGGAGTAAAAAAAAAAAAA
>NW_025048395.1:0-1817 GCF_018831695.1 Puntigrus tetrazona | reverse complement strand
ACCAAAGCACTAAATAAAGTATTAAAGATTAATTTTTTTTAATCTTATTTAAACAAACCTTTACAGAAGAAAGATCCATCCGTGTTTAGGCAGTATTGGTTATCTTTGCATTGAGCTGGATCTTTGGTGCATTCATTGATGTCTAAAAACACAAAACCAATACCGGTTTAGACAAATAGACAAATGTTTGGGACTTAGAAATACATATGAAAAATGTAATACATAAAATATGTAAAATGTATTATGTCAAATTAAATACATAAGCAAAAATGTATAATAAGGTGTAATTAAAGATGTGATTGTTTGACTGCACTGGTAAAAACATACACATACAAACATCCTGCTGCAAGTCCACATTGTGTGAGTTAAGAATAAAACAAAAACATATTTGATAATGGTGTTCATTATTAATAAGTATCTGTATGCATACTACTGAAAAAAGGAACAATTTCTAAATAATGCATAGACATTTTTATTACAGAAAGAAAAGAGAGAAAAAAAAAAAAACATACATGGCTAAAGTACTTATACAGCCAAAGTATCTTAGCAAGCAGATGTTTTAAGTACAGTCAATCTTATTTTAAAATTCATTTAAAAATTAAATAGTAAATTTGCATAATTAGCATAAAGTATAGTAAATGTTAATATTAATAAAAAAGCATTTAAAAAATAAAAGATTTGCATTAACAATACAGCATATTTATTGGAGTCAGTTTCTCTAGGTTGATTAATCTACACTCACATTAATAATTAAATATATTTGTTAATAAATTTACACCATATCATCGCCTGGGGTAGCTGTAAAAGTTGTGAGGTTAACGCAGGTGCAATGGCCAAAGCTTTGTGATTGCTGCACCAACAGATTTTTAGAAGAATCCAACAAGGAACCACATGCCTTGGACTACAAATAGCCAATTCTGTTGGTACAGAACAAAAGACAACTGTCACCTCTGTGAGGCTCCAAGTTCAAACTCACAGCACATGTTGGTTGGCTGCAAGAACACCTTGGTAGAGAATTAGTATATACACTATATTGCCAAAAGTATTTGCTCACCCATCCAAATAATCGTAATCATGTGTTCTAATCACTTCCATGGCCACAGGTGTTTAAAAATCAAGCACCTAGGCATGGAGACACTGTGAGAGAATGGGTCGCTCTCATGAGCTCAGTGAATTCCAGCATGGAACTGTGGTAGGATGCCACTTGTGCAACAAATCCAGTTGTGAAACTTCCTCGCTCCTAAATATTCCACAGTCAACTGTATTATAAGAATGAAGTGTAAAGTTAGGTAGAGGGGGGGGGGATCATGGTGTGGAGTTGTTTTTCAAGAGCTGAGCTTGGCCCCTTAGGAACTCTGAATGCTTCAGCATACCAAGACATTTTTGACAATTCCACGCTCCAGGCTTTTTCGTCCAACATCACTGGGTGACCTCACAAATGCGCTTCTGGAAGAATGGTCTAAAATTCCCATAAACACACTTCTACACCTTGTGGACAGCCTTCCCAGAAGAGTTGCTGCTGCTATAGCTGCAAAGGGTGGACCGTCATCATATTGAACCCTATAGATTAGGAATAGGATATCGCTTAAATTTATATGTGAGTCAAGGCAGGTGAGTGAATACTTTTGGCAATATAGTGTATGTAGAAATGAGTTCTGACAGGCTCTGCATAAGATGATGAAGATCCTTGACCTACATGAAAACAACCATGATTCATGGGAATAGCAACGCAGAATTCACTTTGATATAGCTGGATCACCCTTGAATACATTTTAGAGATAACAAGAAGCTGTTAAAAAAAAAAAAAAAAAAAAAAA
>NW_025048394.1:0-366 GCF_018831695.1 Puntigrus tetrazona | reverse complement strand
TCAAACTCAGCTCCTAGAGGGCCACTGTCTTGAAGATTAAACTTGTCAGAATAATGAAAGGATGACTGCAAACTACCACTTGCATATAAATCCATATCTAGATCATTAAATATTTTGAAACAGAACTATTCAAATGCCTTCCCTATGTTAAAGTACATAATAAAGTCCATTAATTCTCAAGTTTTATTATTTTCCGTTTGCTTTCTAGGCACTGGAATTAATATTATAATTTTGTTTCTTACCAATGCATGCTCCTTCTTGGTCTTTCTCCCAGCCATTCCTACATTCTTTACAATCGTGATTGGTTCCTCCGATGCAGTCAACACAAGACTCATGACACTCTCAAAAATATAAAAAAAATAATAA
>NW_025048393.1:0-2603 GCF_018831695.1 Puntigrus tetrazona | reverse complement strand
TATATATAAAATAAGAATTTAAGGAAAGTAAAATACTGAATCATTGTTGTAGTCTCAATTTCTGTTAGAGCTGTTCCATAATTTATGCATTCATTATTTGTTCTGATTTCTATCACTCATAGTGATGTAGTAAAAAAATATATAACTGAATATTGTTCTCTAATTAATTAACTATTTCAGAAACAAAGTACCAGAAAAATAAGGAATAATAATGATAATGGTAATAATAAATTATATTGGCTTTACTGCACACCCCTAGTTATGACTATGAAACATGATGTTGATCAAGTTTATTTGATGTGTACCTTTGCACAAGGAGAATGTATCATTCCTCAGTGCACTAAAATAACCATCACTGCAGTCCAGACATAACTCCCCTTTATATCCCTTATCACAACTGCACTTTCCATTTCCAGCCCTTGTTCCATCTCCATCACATTTGCCGTTACCATGGCATGGTTTGTCAGCACCTCCAATGCAAGCTTGAAATGAGTCAAAACAAAAAGAAATTTGATCAATTTCATAATCTCAAAAGGGGATACGGCACAAGAGGAAATATTATTTTTCAGTCTATTTGCATTTCTTCACACAATGCTTGCATTCCCACAAGAAACTTTGTTTAGTATTTATATTTTGTGTTAGTATTGTATTACCCCAATCAATTTTGCGTACAAAAGCACTGTAATAAAGTTTCCTCCATCTCATGACGTTCATCAGCAACAGAGATTTGTAAGTAATTGCGTTGTCTTCTACTGTTTTTTGTTATGGTCACAATAACTCAAAATCATATGTTAAATATCCACAAAGGACTATGGACATGCAATGCTTTGGCTAAGCGTTTGTGTTATTAAAAATGTTAATCCAACACTTACTGTTGCAGTCAGGACCAAATAAGCCTTTTGGGCAGCACATTTTAATGGTCTCTATACAAAACCATTTGAATAGATCGGGGTGTTTTGTTTTCCTGCAAAAAAAAATAAAAAAATAATTAATTTAAATAAATAGATACTTAAGAAGCCTTAAGCCTTAAGAATGAAGTTTTCAGGTATTATGGTACAAATTCTCTATTTGAGTTTCTGACCTCTTGAACCACCATGTCTCAAAGTGTTCTTCATTTTCTTCCAACATGTGGTTACACTCAAAACTGCTGCTGTCACACAAACTCTCCAGTATCTCCGTCAACCTAATCTCACTAAAGACACCACAAATTTGTGAATTGTAACAATTTTATCCTGATAGACTGAGTCAAGATAACAAACTACAAGAGTGCATTTCATTAGTGCATGCAAGAAAAAAATTCTTTATTACTTCTCACCTCAACACATATTTGGAGAGTTTTCGCTCTTCCCATTCTGTGTTTCCACCACCAAAATTTTGCTTTGCCGTTTTATCCAGACCCTGGCAAAATGAATTTATTAACAATCAAAGTAACCCTAACAGGCATTCAGATATTTACAGTACAACACGTCTAAATGTCAGTATTTTGTGATATGATATCAAAGTAACTCTTGTAAAGAAGTGATGCTAGAAAGAACACCTTTCTGAACCATTTCTGCAGAAATAACTGTTTTAACTATATGTAGCTTATGTATGAAATATTTGTATATACATGTTGAACTAAGACGTAACAACATTCAGGCCGTTTTGAACGGAACAGTTGTTGTTTTTTTGTAACTAACATATCTTATGTAATGAAATAAATTGTTTTAAATACGCAATTTTCTTCAAGATAGGTCGATAAATAAACAGAAAAAACAGAAACATACACACATACCTTGTCAAAATTGTCGACTAATTGTCTGCATGTTGAACATAATGACTTAAAGTCCTTGGCATGCAAAGATCCAAGTGCTAGAAACAAAATAACAACACTCAAGCGAAAAATACTATATGATCGTAACATGCTTTCTTGTCTAGCTCAAAGGTTGTCCAATAAAAAAACACTGTTTTCTAGGTTGTCTCCACCCAGTTAAGATCCCCTGCATCAACATCTAGTGTCCGAAATTATTACACGTTTATTATAAAGACATATAGATTGTCATTTTCAGAAATTTCCATGCCGCCTTCTAACCAGCTGGACATTCAGATTTCCGCGTCAGCCCATCGGTAACACTGTGTCTTTATGTAATTGGAGAGTTCTCCTGGCCATCAAGGTGTGAGCCAATGAAATGCCGCCACGCGCGGGACAAAAAAAAAAAAGATATTCGTAAACCCACGTCGCAATTCTCATGCTGTTCAACCTATCAGAGATTAGGATTTGGTTGTCCAAAACAGGATGAATTATTATAATATATGCCATTAATTTGGTGACGATCTGTCGTAAGCAGGAAAACTGATGAAATAACAATCAGGAATACAAATAGTTACGATCAGATGATAATAATTGTACTGACCAGGATTAGTTTTGAGTTGGCAATATATATATAAACATATACATTTTTATTACCAAAACATATTACCAAAACAATCCTCATTTTAAAAAAACTAAATTGGACAGTGCAACTGATAATTTATTAGGTAAGTAGTTACATTTTAATATAAAAGAAAGGCCACCGATATGTCAAATATGATTTGGAACACAAAAAAAAAAAAAAAAAAAAAAA
>NW_025048392.1:0-10093 GCF_018831695.1 Puntigrus tetrazona | reverse complement strand
AAGTCTAGAAACATTTTATTAATTCTTTTAGCGGTAGAGTCAATAACGAATAGAGAAAGAGAAGGATATATAAAGATATAAAGCAAGATAATATTTCTGCTTTGGACAAAAGTACCCTCACATAAAGTGAAAGGTCTCTTTGAAGCCAAAAGTTAAAGATACTTTTTTTTTTTACTCTACCAGAAAAATTAAGCTGTTGTCTCGCAGTTTTTAAAAATGACAAAAGTGAAGGGGAAAAACAAGATAAATCTTTAGATACACCATACCGGATAATTCTCAGAAAGCGTTCGTGGCGCCAAGCACCGCCCCTGTCATAGCTTGCTTTTCTGTCAATTTCCGTTCTACCCATTTGTTTTTTTAGTTTGGACTTTGCGCATGCGCTGGGACAGTACTACTGGTACAGCGCGCTATTATGGCTCAAAAGGAAGCTGTAAACGAGCGTCCTCTTTTATTTTTAATAATTTGTATTGTATTTATACATTTGTTTATCTGTCCTTACACCAAAGTTGAGGAAAGTTTTAACTTACAAGCAATTCATGATGTTCTGTATCACAGATTTGATTTTGAAAAGGTAAGTGCTAATCTCCAAAACGATTGTTGTTATTTTTTAAATCATATTTAACCTTAAAACACCGCGTTTAATTGTTTAAAGTATAACGTGTTCTCAATGCTAATCCTGTGTTTTAGTGTGTTAAACCTAAGCTTGTGATCTTTGATTAAATTTGCTAAGAATGCTGCAGCTGTGACGTCTAAACTCGGAAATGGTGAACTAAAACTGTTGCAGCACTCTGTTGTAGTGCTATGGTGCTTTAGTGTCGTGTAGCATTGAAACAACTAGAGCCGCATGAAGACTTTACTCCTTGTTATTACTGTTCCTCCAGTATGACCATCATGAGTTTCCTGGTGTGGTTCCACGTACCTTTCTTGGACCCCTGTTCATATCCGCACTCAGTGCACCAGTGATTTGTGTGCTTGCCCTCTTTCAAATACCAAAGTTTTACACTCAGATCCTTGGTATGTTTGAGATCACAACATGTAGCTTTTGACCTACTTTAAACCCAGTTTATTCATTTCAGTTTCATCTGCTTTATGTTCTTCTTTGTTCCACAGTGAGAGGAGTTCTTGGACTCTGTGTGATTCTGTCACTATGGCATATGCAAAGAGAGGTCCGCAGGCGGTTTGGGTCAATGGTGGCCAGTCTGTTTTGCTTTATCTGCATCACACAGTTTCATCTGATGTTTTACAGTACCAGAACCCTCCCAAATGTGTTTGCTTTGCCTTTAGGTACAGACTATGTAAAGTACAAAGTATTGTACAAAGTATTTTGGAGCAATATTTAGTTTTATATTAAACATTTTGTTGTTTTGGCTTTGAAAACAAGGCTAAAGCAACTTGACTTGCTGACTTGCTTTATAGATCACATTTATAAAAATGTCAGTTTGTAATTGCATCTTGGTCTAGTAATCTAGTAGTATGTTGTTTTGTCTAACTTAAATTGTGTCAAATTGTGTTTTATTGAATAGTTTTGCTGGCATTCACATCTTGGTTGGGCCAGAGACACGGTGCCTTCATTTGGCTTTCCGCTTTGGCTATTATTGTGTTTCGCTCTGAATTGTGTCTCTTCTTTGGCTTGATGTTGTTGATGTCACTCCTGAGCAGGAAACTTCATTTTCTACAGTTGATTTACCATGCCGTACCTGCTGGTGTTTTATCTTTGGGTCAGTGATGCACAAAAATTAGCATATACTATAATTGTTTAAAGTTATAGACAAATGTTTTTCATTTGTTCATATGTTTTGCTTTTTTGTTTTTGTTTCTCATCATGCACAGACAAAGATCTTCACAGACTGAAGTATGTTTGCTGTCTTTTGTAGGTCTCACTGTCATGGTTGACACAGTTTTCTGGAATAAGCTGCTCTGGCCTGAGGGTCAGGTACTATGGTACAACACTGTGTTGAATAAAAGTGCCAACTGGGGAATATCCTTTCACAAAATTATTTTAAAATGCTAGTAATTTAAAGCAATAGTTTAGTTTAAATAAAGTGCAATGTGTCTCATGATAATCCAAGCCCTTATTATTTCTGTGGAGCACAAAAGCAAAAAAAACAGACTAGTTGCTCTTTTTTCATTTACAAAAAACGAGCACTAGAGATTTCAGGATTTAAAATTTACCAAAAACAATTATTGTAAAGTTAACTACTAGGTTTGTGAGGAGAGTGCATTTGTATGGGATAACAGAAATAGTGAAAATAATTGAGAAAGCTGCTTATTGCATGTACGTGCTAGTTAAGTGCTAACAGTGCATTTAAACAAAATACTTTTTTCTTGTCTTTTACTGTAACAATTACTCAGTGTTTCAGGCTCAGTGGCTCTCAATGAAATAGCTAAGGTTTTAACAGCTGAATGTGGAAGACAAACTTGTACTCTGCTTCTGCATTCCTTTTGATGCTTAAACACTGACCAGTAAACTATTGTATTCCAAAGAAGAAAGAACTACAGATTTTATGCAACATGAGATTGAGTAAATGATGACAGATTTTTCTTTTAACTATGGACCAACTAAAACAATAGTAAGTACTGTTATCACAAAAAATGCAATCTTGCATGATTAAATCTCCTGTCAAAATATTATCTTTCCTTGACTTTTTTCGTGCCTCAAACTTCCCCATTTCTGTGGTACTTCTACTCTGCTCTCCCTCGAGGTCTTGGCAGCACAATACTATTTATTCCACTTGGCCTGATGGATAGACGAACAAGAAAACTGCTCATTGTAACTATAGGCTTCATTCTGCTATACTCCTTTCTGCCCCACAAGGAGCTCCGTTTCATCATCTACACCTTTCCTGTGCTCAATATGATTGCTGCCTGCGGCTGTTCCTTTATGTAAGTTAAAGATATTTTGATAATTATTTGGTATTTTGATAATTATTTGGTAGCTGTATTGAATTTGCTTGCATGAAACCCATTTTACTTACATGAATTGGTGTATTTCAGAGCGAAACAAAATTGTGAATGAGAAAAATGTATGATAGGATTTTATTTTATCCATCTGGGACCTGATTGGGATATCTATCCATCTATCTATTAGCAGGGCAAGTCTATCAGTAACATGATTTCAAAAATGATTTCAGAAATTCTTATTGACACAACATACACTGCTCAACAAATCACTTATTACACTTTGATTACACTGTTAGTTATAGGACAATCTGATCAAAATAAATGCAGACTTAAATGTAAATGCAGACTTATATTTTGATTTAAATTGATTTTACAAGGTAAATATTTTTAAAGTAAAACAATCTGAAACAAATAACCATGAACCTTGTTAATTTAATATTAATATTAGTTAATATTAGTATTTGTCAGTGGTTCCTGTAAATTATGGGCAGTTTCAGTTAACACAACCCCTAGTGATGCCGGCTAAAATTTTCATATAATATATATGGCTATTCATTTTACTCTAACTGGTCCTGCATACCCACAGATTATTTTCATGCACTTTAGTAATATATAATCAGAATAATTCAAAATCCTGTAAATGATCGATATGTTTCATATAATTTTTACACTAGTTGACTACAACATTTTGTTTAAAGGGAAGATTGAATGCCCATTTGGTGTTTGTGAAATCCATTTGTAAAAATCACTCAAACAGCACTATTTTTACTTGGTCAAAAACAGCTGTGTTCACAGTGACCCATTGGTGCAAGTCTGTTTCTTTCCTTGTCCACTGAGCTAAAAAACAAATGTGATATATTCAAACAGACTTATCAGCAGATTAAAGCTGAATTAAATGTTAAAATTTGCATACTATACCCTCTGTTTTGGTATGGAACAGGTGGTATTAATATTTCTTCCATACTTATTATATCATAGTTATAGATTATAGATATTATAGTTTTACTTTTGTCTTCTTTTTTGTTACAGTTTGAAGAATTACCACAAGTCATGGATGTATAAAATTGGCTCCATAGCTATGGTAGGACATTTGATGCTCAATGGAATATACACAAGTATTTCTCTTTACGTTTCCCATCACAACTACCCAGGAGGCAAAGCAATGCAGGAGATACATAGAATAATTCCAGCAACAGCAGGTATATTGATTTGTATTGCTTGTTTAGCATTGAATTATTATTGAAAAATGAAAGCAATCTGATTGCATTTCATACTTCTTACACAGATGTGTCATTGCACATTGATGTACTTGCTGCACAGACGGGAGTCTCACGTTTTCTGGAGCTAAATAGTAAATGGAGGTGTGTTCACTTATCAAAGGCAGTGCTATACATGTGCAACATTGCTGATTTACCTGAATGTTTTTCTTTTAACTTTCTAGATATGACAAGAAGGAGAATTTGACTTTTGAAGATGCAGTCATGAAAACGTATTCACACCTGTTAATGGAAGCAAATGCAACTAAGATATCGCTGCTCAAAGACTCTCACAAACCTTTGGTCGTTTTCTCAGGATACCAAAATCTTGTGTTTGAGATGTCCCAATTTCCACCTATCAAAATCAAGCTAAACAATAAGCTTGTGCTGCTAGCAAGACACTCAAATAATGAACACAGATAGTAAACTGAAATTGTTATAATAAAAATATTTCATATGCAAAGACGGATACAAATAAATGTTTACGTAGTGGTTCTCTGAATAATTTTAATGGTCTGTTTTACTGGGAGGGTAGATGTCCTTAGTTAAGGTGTTTCAGTAGCTTGGTCATTTGCTCACTGCTTCCTTTTGTAATCAATTGAAACATGTTATTGCTATTAAATGTGCTATGGAAGGTCACCTAAACATCTCTGACTGCAGAACATGGCCTACACATCACATTTTTTCCCCCAGAATTGCAATCAGTATACTGTATAAGTTCAGCAAAACATCAACTACCATTACTCTTATAGCAACTATAGTATGTCCTTTGTACACAACTAGCTTTAGTAATACCTAAGCCTCTTTTCCCCAGTTTGTATTAGAATTTAATATAGATTTAGCAAGATAATCCAAATTTGAATACTATGCATAAGAATAATGCATAAGGTGACAATAATTAAAGACATTCGGAAGACCAAGGTTTGAAACATTAAATTTAAAAGCAACATGGTTTTTAATTTGTAAAGTTTTATTTACAAATTACCACAAAAAGAAAAAAAGGTTCCAGTCTCAATTATTCCTCTGTCAAATTATATTTTGGAAATTTATAAAATGTACAGTACATTTCCTTAATGTCTCATAATTTAAACCCTTAGATAAAAAAAAAAAAAACATTTGTGCTTCACAAAAAATTAACCTGAAAGTACAGCATTATGTACATTTTAATAGCTACAAACAAAATCAGCAAAAAGAAAAAAAGAACTAATTCTAACAGTACCATTTACCACAAAAATCACAATTAAATAAAATACATTTAAAACATCTCTCAGTCACAGCATTTATTTTGGGCCATGTATTTATATAAAAACAGTATTCAGCATGTAGTTTCAATTTTATAAAATCATTTAAATCAGAAGACTATGACTTGCTTTGCACATCAGTTAATATTTACAGCATGTTGACCTGAAGTAGTTTGTATAAGGCACAAGGAGAGAGAAGACAAAGATACAATAAATTTTATAAAAGGAATCAAAATACAGCAACAAACAATAACTACCCATATAGCTAGCTAACCCTCCCTCCCTGAAAACACTTTTCACCAGGAATAAGACTCCAGTTATCAAGTGTACTTAACAGTAGTACTCAATCAATCTTTCATTCAATTAAATATCCAAATGCTTTGTGTATTGAAGAACATGAACCTCAGTAAAATGAATTGTTTAGTTAGGCCTTCTCAGAAAAGTTACTTGAGTGGTCCTAGGTTGAAGTTCATAATCTAAGAAACAGCCTTGCAAATATAAATACGCAATCATCAGTACTGAAAATATATCAAAGGAAGGTTGACCTTTAAAAAAAGAAGTCCTTCAAGGTTTTCTAGCAATGGCCGGGACTGATTCAGGGCACAGTTGACACTTGATGTGCTAAAAAGTGTGTCTGCTGGTACAATGCTGGGTGGACAACCCACATAGCGTACAGCTACTTTGGCAAGTTCAGGCCACAGTAACTTCTTTAGGTTCCAATAATCCAGAGGATCACAACTCTGGTCAAGAATGTCTTCCTCCAAATACTCCAGCACTGCAAGCTCCAATGATTTTGGTCTCTCCTCCTGCTTGATTTTCTGTCTAATGTCATCCATAAGAGCCCATAGGTTTTCTTTGTTTGAGGCCAGGCTGTTTGATGAAGCTGGTATTTCACTGCATCCATTTGACAGTGGTGGTTTAGTCTCCACAGAATTAGATACAGACACCTCAAGCTCTTGTATGAGGTCATGCTTACACTGCTCTGCTTCTTCCTCAGTAAAAAGGGAGGTCTTATACCTCGGATCCAACATGGTTGCCCATATGTACCTTGGGTCATGAAGTGTAGGGGACATTTTAGTCACCATTGCTTCCTTTAAAGACTTGAGCATATTATCAATACCCATGGTCTCATCAAAAAGCATATCTATTTTTCGGTTCAGTATGTGAATGAGTGGAATGACCTGACCTAGTGTTGCTGTGCGATTGCTCATCTCCCTGCAGGCTACCTCGAAAGGCTTAAGAGCATTGCAGACTGACTGCATGACTTCCCACTGGTCACAGCTTATCAGTTCCCTGAAACTGCACTCTATTGACATCTCATCGATGGCTTTTTTTTGCTCTACTAATCGCTCAAGCATAAAATATGATGTTTTCCACTTAGAGGGAACATCCTGAACCAGCTGGTTTTCAGGTAACTGATAAGTTTTTTGCAGCTCTGCCAACTTCTCCTTTGCTTTAGCAGAACGATGCACTCTCTCGCAAATTTTCCGAGCAATACTAAGCAAGTTCTGAACCATTCTCTGACTTTTTATGGCTTCGTTAACAATGAGGTCTATGCTATGAACAAAACACTGCATGGTGGTGTGATCACTGCTTTCTAGCATGCTTCCAATAGTTTGATTATCCGTTACAGTAAATCCAATTTTAAGGCCTGAGGAACCAATCCAGGTGTCCCAAAGATATTCAAGCTGTTTCTGTATGTTCATTACATTGTAGTCACAGTCAATTGAAGAAACACCAAGGAGGGCTGAGCAGTGGAAATCTTGCCCCTGAGGCAGAACTTGAGACTCAAATGTTACCCAGTGGGCTGTAAGAATCAAGTACTCTTGAGTTTGGCTGCTCACCCAAACACTTGTCGTGAAATGAATGATTCCACCTTCAGCCTCCTTGAGGTGGGTCAGAACTACTTCTTTCACACTTCCATACATTTCTGGGATTGCAGTGCTGGTAAAGTAGGATGAGGAAGGTAGAGAATACTGTGGCTGGAGGTATTCCAGTAGTCGGTTCAGGCCAACATTTTCCACTACAGTTGATGGCTGAAGATCCAGTGCAAGCATTTCAGCAATGAGTTTGGTGATTTTTTTGGCAGCTGGGTGGCATTCAGTGAACTTCTCTGAATTCTCCTCATAAGTAGAAATGTCCATGAGCTCATGCTTAACTTGAATTTCAGCAGATGACACATCACCTGAGATATTACTATTATTTTCAAGCACATGCCCGTGAAATCTCTGCATGTGCCTAAATAAGCAACTAGTGCCTAAATTGGTTGTCTTTTTGCCTCTGCTAATTGTGCGGCTACAGTGCAAACAGACCACCTTTGTTGGGTCTGCAGTGGAAATAGAAAAGTGATTCCATAGCTTTGAAGTCTTTTTGCTGAAAACAGGCAGGGTGTGGTGTTTGTTTTCAGCAGCAGGGCTGTCTGTTGCATTTGTTGTCATGTCGTCCTCTGCAGCAGGAGAACAATGGGGAGACTGAGGTGAGGAAACTTTGTCATTTGTGCTTTTTTGGGTTTTGAGAACATCAGGATGCCGTCGCATTAAATGTCTCATTAGACAGCTTGTGCCAAAGTCCCCTCGTTTACCACGGCTTATAACACAGGGACAATACCGACACAAAGCTTTGAGTTGGTCAACAGGAGAGACAATGAAATGATGCCATACTTCTGATTTCACCCGTTTCATTATTTTTTTGTTTTGTTGAAAAACTGAGCTGTGATCTTGGGATATGCTGTGCCCCTCAATGTGTTCCTCTGGCGAGGATGACAGAGGTATATTTTCCCCTTTCAGTCTAAAAGATGCATCAAGTAAGGATTCTTGTCCAGATTGATATGTAGCATCATTTGCTTCATCCTCAAGAGGCATGTGCTCACTGTCATCAATGGGCACTTCATCTGATATGGCATCAGAGCGATGTGAGGTACAGAGGAATTCCTTTTTGACCTCTGTGGAGTCTTGTGTGCGTGAGAGAAATGTTGGTGGAGTGGTGTAAGGCGGAGGAATGCTTGAGCCCTGTCCATTTTCTTCAATGACTATGTCTCGATGGGCCCGCCACATGTGGCGAATAAGGCAGCTCGTTCCCAAGTCTTTCCCATTTTTGCCACGACTGAATTCATTCATGCAGTGAATACACACTGCTTTCGAGCTGTCAGCAGGGGATAAATAAAAGTGTTTCCATACTGCTGAGCGCCGCCGTGAACTTGAACTCTTAGGGGCTGATCCAGGGCATTCACTCCCCAAGTCTGTGGCGGCATCATCATTATGGTTGTTTAAGGAATGTGGGGATGGAACCACACAAGAGTCACTTTTGATGCTCTTTTCTGATTTTGGTTTGACCTTTTGTAAAGAGTCTTTGGACACTACGTCTGTGGCCTCAGCTAGAATGGAGGACAGTGGATTAAGGTTGTCTGTAGGGGGCTTGATGCATACAGACAAGTCTCCATTGTTTGGTGATAAATTGGGAGGTATTAAAGATGAATTATTGGACAAATTATTTACTGAGTCACTGTCTTGCAGAAGAACAGTTGGGTGAGCCCTTCGCACATGCCTCATTAAACAACTAGTACTGAGATCTTTCTCATTTTTTCCCCGGCTGAACTCTTTCATACAGTACATACAGATTGCTTTGGTACTATCACGTGGTGATATGAAAAAATGGTTCCAAGCAGGGGATTTTTTTCTAGGGTTAAGGGGACTTCTTATGGATGATAGAAGGCTTTGTGTGACAGCATCCATTGCAACATCATACAGAGTACTTGAGTACCCACTGAACAAACTACCATAATCATCATCATAACCTCTGGTGGCAAAGGGGCCGAAGGCCCCATCAAATGATAACTTTTCATCATCCTGAGCAATTTCACCCGTTTCATTTGGTTCTGCTTTGATACATACACTTGTTTCAATTTCTGAATTATTTATTTCAATGTTCTGGCTCTTATTTGAAATAGATGGAGATGTCTGAGAGTCATGCTTTTCACAACTTTCTGCTGTTGAATCCTCTGCTAAAAGTCCATCGACCTCAGAAGATCCATCTTCCTCTGTGCCCTCAAATGACAAAGACACCACAGAGGAATCTTTTGTTACGGTCTCAGAGGGACAAGTGTGGGGTTCTGCTTCCAAAACCTCTTGTGGAGTAATTCTGTATGATTTAAACACATAACCATCTTTTCCTTCTATTTTTAAACAGGTTCCTTTGGCCTCTATTCTCTTGTTATCTTTGGAGCCATTATGCTCGTGGCTTGTATCCTCAGTCTTCTGTGAGAGGCCGTCCTCTCCGTCCATTATCGCAGAAAAAAATTCTGCAGGGAAAGAAAACCTTCTCTATTCAAAGCAGCTTTGTAAGTGTTCAAGTGTCATGGGTGTGGCTCTCTCTTCCATCCAGATGTTTACTTTAACATGTTTTATCTGAGTGCAGATGCAACAGATATGTTGACCTCCATTTAGGATAGTGTAAATCACTTGTGTTCATTTGTAGAACCTGAAAAATTAGATGGGAGATAGAAGAATATTAAGACAATTAAAAATACAATTAGCAGTTTAAGGATGTTTATAGCAACTGGATGTTGCAATAAAGCATAACTCAGATCCAATGTTTATAAGTAGTTTTCTAAGAAAAACTTTTTTTTCAACTCCGAGTTAGTAATTAGTATATACTGAGAAATTATATTATTATTATTACTACTATTATTATTATTAT
>NW_025048391.1:0-1525 GCF_018831695.1 Puntigrus tetrazona | reverse complement strand
TTGTGTGTCTGTGTGAGTGTGTGTGTGTGTGTGTTTCATGAGAATGAGATTCTTTACTGGAATTAACAATATTAATATCTTATTTTATCAGTGTAATATTAATGTTAAAAATGAGCACTATTATTCTCGTGGTTGTTGTTATTATATTAAACTAGACCCAGAATGTTAAAGGTGTGTAAGGATGAAGTCGTCCTGTGTTGTTCCTGACAGATCAACCTATAAGCTGCTGTAGAGACCACCTGATAACATATCCTTAGTGTACTACAATATACAGTAAATACACTTTTGTAATTGTTGAAAATATTACTGAAGAATTCATCAGTATTGATATTGTTCGGTCACAATATTACATAAATGGTTACTTACACTTAGATTTTTAACAATACAGAGGTCTACAAGGGTTTATATCTGAACGACCCCTGTGAAATATACTCTTGATCACAGTTAATAAAAAATAAAATCTTCTAACACAACGTTATATGCTGAATGAATTTCCGCTTCTTTCACGTTATCGTTATGATAAAAGCGTTATTGTCCTCCGAGACGCAAGGTGTCGACAGAGCCGCGTCAAACAAACCCCGCCGCGCTCGTGCGCTTCCGCTTCCGGTCTCGATCCGGTCTCGGGCTGCTCTGAGCTCAGACCGCGCGCGGCGAGGATGAGGCGGACCGGAAGCGGCGTCAGGTGCGCGCTCTCTCTCGTTTATACTCGTTTCGGTGATCCTAATACACACTTCTAGACTACTAGAGCACTAGTGCTGTAGGGAGCACTGGTTTTGACTGACTAGCAGCCCGAGTCAAAGTGCTGTAGGAGTGCTGTCAAACAACTGAGCGCATGCAAAATAAAAGTTTTTGTTTACGTAATATTTCTTTGTGTGCTGCGTTTATGTAAATGCACACACGTTCAGTATATATGTAGAAAATATTAATATGTGGAACAAAGACGCTAAAATGGTTTAGCCATAAAAACAGTACGTGTAATACTGCTTTCAGTGGTTGCTGTTTCCCCCAAAAACATTCAAAAGTGTTCTCTTTAAATTAATTGCGATTTGTTTTTGTATTTTGCCACTATCATAGGTTTTGCCCATTTGTCTGTAATAATAATAATAATAATACTATACTACAAGACGCAATAAAATTGAATATGCGTCCTTATTCTTCTATATATTTTAATAGTCAGAATAAATATGTTGTTTGAATATTCACATAAATGTGTTGCACAAGAATGACATTATTTCAACTCCAGAAACGTAGTTGAAACCTTAAAAGTTAACACTTATATTTAATGCTCTTTCTCTGAACATAAATCCCCATGTATATACATTTATAATATTATTTTTTTATTATACCATATGCAGTAAATTTCTAGCGATTATTGTCGATTTGATTATAGAGTCCGCCTCTCCGTTTTATTAAAAAAATCCGATCAGTCTGTGTTGTTACACGTGCTGTGTAAAAAGGATAGTTATATACTTTTATTTTGGATGTATTGCGATGAATCATTTGACAGCACTAATACACTCCCAGT
>NW_025048390.1:0-230 GCF_018831695.1 Puntigrus tetrazona | reverse complement strand
CTGGCTCTGGAAGAACCAGGAGCAATTAGGAATCTGACTTTAATAAATCGTACTGTCTGCTGAAGCATCGGTGAATCAGTGTCACTGCCAATAACATGACTTGTTCTTATCGTTTCATCGTGTTTCTTCATCGGTTCAGGAAAAAAATGTCATGTAAAAATAAATCCTCTTTTGTACATACTTTGGTTTTAAAGTTCCATGACCTGCTTCTGAAGTCGGTGTGAAATATG
>NW_025048389.1:0-2692 GCF_018831695.1 Puntigrus tetrazona | reverse complement strand
TTTCTTATCGTTTCATCGTGTTTCTTCATCGGTTCAGGAAAAAAATGTCATGTAAAAATAAATCATCTTTTGTACATACTTTGGTTTTAAAGTTCCATGACCTGCTTCTGAAGTCGGTGTGAAATATGATCGAGAAGCTATTTCCCTTTTGTAACATATTTTCTGAGGAACAACAGAGCGTTTATTGAGGGCAGACACGTAAAGAGGACATCGTTTCATCAGTCTGGAACTGACTGAATATGAAAGAGGTGCGAGGTAGAGTTTAGAAACAAGTCTTTGGTGACACCCGTTGGTAAGCTGCTTCAGAGCTCGTTACATTTTAATGAAAACCTTCTTTGAATAGCATGCGCTGATGAGTCTATCACAATTCTGATTCCACGTAAACTTCAAAAAGCGAGACGAAACGTTCATAATGCTGAAGAGCGTGCCCGTAAAAGAGTTTCAAATGATTTCTATCGTAGAGTTCTGCTAGGTATGCACGAGTAAAGGAAAGTCGATGTCTTCCACCCCGTGATGAAACGAATCAAAACAATTCACATTAAGGCTGGCAGAAGTCATGCCCACATCTCGGCTGTCAATCGTATTGGACAAAAAATAAATAAATATGACAAGACAAACAGAATCGGTGATGAAATATTTCCACATTTTCTTCTAAAGCAGAAGTTAAAGCATGCAGATACGATCAGTGCACGAACACCGGCTGTGCTGGAACTAAAAACATCTGTCAAACGAATGACTGGAAGGCCACAAGTGCTGAAATCTGCAGGTACAGTACACTCAGCTAAACTGGAAGTCACATTCATTACCGTATTCTAACATTGCATATTTAAAACGGGGTCCCCACAGCCAGAGACAATCAGCTAGCGGTAAAATTACGGTTTCAGGGTTTTCCTGCTTGTGATATTTAACAAAAAGTGGGTGACGTATCAATGATTAGCTCGACACATTTAGTTGTGCACAGGAGATATTGCATTGTGAAGAGTAAAGCTTGAAAGACACGCTGATTCCTCATGATCGTTTCAAGAATCTGCTCTAAAACAAAGAGAGGGTTTTTAATCTTAGTGTCGATGTAAATTCAGTGTGGGAACCCTGTTGAAAGTACTCTCTCTCTCACACACACACACACACACAGAGTCCTGGTTTGAGAGAGAACACACTGGACATCTTCTGTGACTGTGCTGCATTCATGCAATTGGGACGGATTTTAAATAGGAAAACGGTATCGATGTATAAATGTGCGTAAATAAGTGGGTAGTGGGAATGTCAGTATGTACAGTAGCTCTACCTGAATGGGTTGCATACAGTACGTCTCTTGGGGTTTGCCCAAACATAACCACCACTAACCGGGAGTCTCTTAAATACAGCAGCAGTTGAACTGTTGAAACACAGTGTTATCATCATCATCCACAGAGCGCTGGTCTCGCCCCTCCAGCCCGGTGCTAGCATCGCTCTCAGAGCCGCCGCGGCGCTCACCAAACCGTTTCAGAGTCATCAGCGTCCGGCTGGTTAGCGTCCTTTAAGAAAGCCGTCCAGCACGCGGTCGCCCTTCTCCGACAGCCAGTATCCTGCCATGGCAGCCACTCCGCCGATGAAGATGGCCGTGAAAACCATGTCTCCTTTAGCAGCCAGAGTGGCGAGAGCACAGATCACCACGCCGAAGAACATCTGCTGGAGCACGAGCACCTCGTCATCCGTCATGTCGTCGAACAAGCCCTTCTCCGGCCCCGCTGTGAGAGCACACACACAGGAGTTACACAATCACAATCAAAATTAAAGTACTCTTGGTCAGAATGTAATGTATAATTTTAGATTCATTGCCTTCTCTTTCCCCTCCTGACCAATAAATGAAGAGCACAAAATCTTTACTGGTTTGTGATGACCTGTACTAGCATGAATAGTGCTTAGTCATGACCCTTTTTGACAGTGAACACCGATACCAGTTGACTTTCATTGTTTATGTTCCTGTGAAGAAAGTCATGCTAGTTCTGTCGTTGGACTTCTGTGCTAATCACAGTCTGTTCATAACGAACACCATGTTCAAGCATGAGGGTGTCCATCAGTACACGTGGCACCAGGACACCCTGGGGCGGAGGTCGATGATCCACTTTGTGGTTGTTTCAAGCTGAAGGAGGAGTCCCATCGAGCCTGGCTGGCTTGTGGGACTCGAGGCAGCTGATGGGTACCGGTGGGCCAAGCGGACTGGAGCCCGGGTGGTTGTGGAGCCAAAAACTCGGGCCTGGGAACTAACATTTTTAGGTGGTAGTGACTACACTTCGACCAGTCGTGAGGACCGACTAGCCATCTCTGAAGCTGAAGAAAGCCAAGTATCAAGATCTGATTGGGGCTTCTGTTAAAGAATGGCATGGAGCCACAAAAAATGGTTTAGAAACAAACCGCCTGAGAAAGGCCACCAGGGCAGCAGAGACTAGCTCAGAGGTTCCTGAAAGTTTTTTTTGAGCATGGCTAATAAATAGCACTTCCCCAACACCAATCCTCTTACATCCACTTTTAGCACGGACTTAGCATGGTTTAAGTGTGCGTTTACTCACTTGGTGGCAGATTCTCCACACAAATGCTGTCCCGTCGGATGAAGCCCTCGGCACACTCGCAGCGGAACGAGCCCTCCTCGTTGATGCAAGCTTCATTGAGTCCGGGGCATGCAATGGCTCTCTCCGAACACTCATCGATGTCT
>NW_025048388.1:0-601 GCF_018831695.1 Puntigrus tetrazona | reverse complement strand
TCCAGTGATTCTGAACCCTCGAGCACATTTCTTACAGCGAGCAGGTCCGCTTCCCATGCAACCCACACACGCCTGATCACAGCCTGCACACAGCTGTATGAGTGACACACACACACACACACACACACACACACACACACACACACACACACACACACACACACACACACAGAGTGATAAAGAGAAAAATACTACAGTTAACTGATGATAGAGAGCAGAGCAGGGGTCATCTAGACAATAATAATCATCATCATCATCATCATCTAGTAAATTGTGTCATCATTCACTCAGCGTAATTCATCTCAGACGTCGCCCGCCGTAACTCACCGACACACTTGTAGCTGTGAAGGATCCATCCAGCCTTACAGTCCAGACACTTGTTGTCTTGTGGTCCTGTGCACTTCTTACAGGAATGATGGCAAGCTACACGCAACAGAGAGCAGACAACATCCTCACATATATCTTTTAACAGTGACTCTTCCTCCTGATCAGTGAGGTGTGTGTTAAAGCTGACGTTCAGGAGATGTTTCTGCATGGCGCCGTACCTGAGCAGGCTGGCTGCGTGTGATTGGAGCTCTTTTCTCTGTAGTGTCCGTCAGCA
>NW_025048387.1:0-626 GCF_018831695.1 Puntigrus tetrazona | reverse complement strand
CGTGTGAGCGTGAGTATGTGTGTGTGTGTGAGAGCGTATGGGAGCCTGTGTGAGCGTGAGCGTGTGTGTGTGTGAGCGTGTGTGTGGTCACCTGCACATTCAGGCCCGTAGTGTCCAGCTGGGCAGCACAGTCTGAGCTCGTCGATGCACAGCCACTGGAACAGGTCTGGAGCCTCCTGCTGTCTGTTCGCTCAAACACACCCCCTCGCATGTCAGCTCACAACTTCCACACTTCCCTTCTTACAACGACGTTAAACGACCCACCCAGGTGAGTTTACTCAGCAAACAGATCAATGATTTGTTCTCTCGGGATCAAACAAGTACGATCTGAGCAGAACCTGTTTGATCAGTCCTTCTCTTTTTAATAACTCAGCATCAAGCAAAACATACAAACGTTGTTCACAGGCATCAAAAACGTCAGTGTCAGTGAAGCATGGCTCAGGGAAAGAGAAAAAAAACATGTAAACAAAGCATTCGTTCATCACCATTAAACAAAGGAAGACAGGCACCTGTGAAACCACCACGTCTCCACCTGGTCCTCGATCTGCTCCAGCAGTCTGTTGCAGTCAAAGTCTGACTTCTCACACGCAGCCTCTACGATCTCTAGCAGACGCGTTTCACTGCGC
>NW_025048386.1:0-3070 GCF_018831695.1 Puntigrus tetrazona | reverse complement strand
GTATTTAATACATTATATTAAATATTTATATATTAAATATATTTTAAATTCTTGTTCATATAAGAGTGTGATCAGAAAGAGCTGCAGGGGGCGCTCGAGAGTCTCTGGAACACGAGGCCTGACTAATAATAATAATATAATAATAATAATAATGATAATAATGATTTGTAAACTCTGTCTGAGTCTGGTTTATTTTGGTTTCAGAAGGTTTTTGTGAATCAAACTTCTGTAGAAAGTAAAAGAAGAATATTTTCACAGTTGTGTTATTGGTGCACAGCTTTAGATGGTTTTTGATGGTTTAGATCAGATCAGATCAGATTAGATTAGATTAGATATAGAGTTCTATGACAGTGTAGAGTTTATGAATCGATGGTCATGAAGCAAAACTGCTTTGATGTAGATATTATATTTTGGAGATATTTCATTCAAGGAAGGCTGAAGATTTGAGTGTTTTCTGTTTTCAGATGTGGACCAGAGTTTGAGAATTCTTCTTAATTCTCTTCTGGGATCAGATGCACGACTAGTTTTTTAATAATCGTGTCCTGAATCATGAGAAGAGACTGAAATAGAGCAGACTTTGTGGGGATGCAGTTATGTCTTTCAGCTCGTATCGAAATGACATTTTTTTTTTGTTTGTGAAAGATAATTAGATTTCCTGTACAGGAAAAAAACCCATATAAGTGAAGGACAACTTGTAGACTGTTCTTGAGAAACATCATCTGCAGCTCAGACAGGCCGGGGTAAGTTGTCACACGCTGTCTGTATACTTTAAGTGTCTTCATATTCTCACACTCATACAGATTGAACTGATTTCTTTTATACAGTGCAGTGATTGAGTGTTTGATGGGTTATGGTTTTTTAATAACCGTTTTAGGTCTTATTTGGGTTCATGGGTATGCTTTATTGTTTTTTATTTAAGATGAATTCTTTTCGCAAGGCATTGATGCCAGTGTTTCCTGTTTCCTATGCAAACAATTATGGGGGAGAATGACATGTAAATGTAGAAAAGCATGTAATCAGTTACATTGATGAATGAATTGCACTAGTACACTGAATAAAGTACACTCCTTACTGCGTCTTCACGTTCCCAAGTAACCCAACGCTGCGAAAACGAACCACAAGCGGAACATCTTCTGCTCCGTCCCGCGCGGGCAGAGACAGGTGAAACGCGACGCCAGGTGAGGGGCGGGGTCACGCGGAGGGGGCGGGGCCGGGCGCGCGCTCTCGCGGTGAAGAGCTGCCGTGCGCGCGCGCGCCTCTCCAGAACGCACGGCGGCCGCGAGCGCGCGCTGTTTAACTCCGCTCCGCTCCGAGAAAAAGGTAAATATGAGCTTAAGAGGCTTTCTTTAATAGTGTCTGTTGTCAGACTATCATTATCGTGTTTTCTCGTTGTCAGTTGTTCGTGGAGGACTTATGTTTCCGGTCTTTAAGCACATTTCTTAATAGCAGGATGGAAACAGTGCGCTTAAATTCTACAAACGAACTGAATAGAATACATATTTTATCCGACAAGAAGCAATGCGCGTGAACTAAACTCATATAGTGAATAAATTCGATTTTTTTTGACTTGATCTCATCACACAGCATCAGAAACGTTTTGGCTTGTTCCCAAACACCAGGCTTTTAAGTGTTTTATTGTATTTAAAGCGGCTTCTCCTGTTTATGTGACCGGACGGAGGCTCTTCCTGCTCTTTAAGACGTGTCTTCTCTCCTCAGTGATGCTCAGAGCCGCTCGGCATGGAGCTGGGCTTCTCAGGGTTGTCTGTGGAGCTGGAGGAGGACTGTCTGTCCCGGGTCCCCGTCCTGCGGAGGAACTCTTACGTGCTCCACAAGCTGAGCGTGGACATCGAGCCGCAGAGATACAGCGAGACGCTCTCCAAAGCCCTGTCCTGGTCCACCGAGAACATCCTGCTGTCCGAGAGAAGAGCGGCTGAGGCTTCGTCTCCGTCTCCGGTCTCCTCTCCCGCCGAGGTCGGCTCGGCTCCGGCCGGGGACTGGTCAAGCCCTGTCCGAACGCCTCTGTCCCCCAGCTCCGACTCCGACACCGAGGGCCCCAAGACCGAGAGCAGGGCCCCGAGACGGCCGTTCCTGAGCCGCCTGGAGCAGGAGGAGAAGGAGGACATCGAGACCAAAGCCGTGGCCACGTCCCCGGACGGAAGATACCTGAAGTTCAACATCGAGATCGGGAGAGGATCCTTCAAGACGGTCTACAAGGGACTGGACACGGAGACCACGGTGGAGGTGGCCTGGTGTGAGCTTCAGGTACGAGATCTGAGCGCAGAACCAGACGTAAGGGAACGCTTTAATACAAGAAAACATGTCTGAGATACAGCTCCTTGAAAATCTTAATATTGAGGAAATCTCTTTTAAAGTTGTTCAAATGAAGGCGTTAGCAATGAATATTACTAGTCAAAAAAAGAGGCTCTGAGATATTGGTGGTAGGAAATTTATTAAATATCTTTACTTATTATATTTAATGTTTTTGGCATAAAAGATATATGCAGTGTCTTGTTTGTTTCTACAACCCTTGCTCTTATGACTTTGAGAGGTTACACAAAGCGTGTGTTTTCTGAAATGCTGTTTGACGAGACGCCTGCTGCTTGAACTGCTTTCTTGAAATCTTTCTTTAGAAATAAGACCTGCTCCGAGATTACATGCAAAGAAACAGTAATTCAAATTTGGATACAGTTCATTGTTTTATTACAAATGAATTAAGTACTCATTTAATAAAGCTTTACAAATAACAGAATGAACCAGAAACATCAGCGTCAGTGATTTAATAAATACTTTATTATAAGCTTTAAAACCAGATTTGTTCAAATAAATTAACAATGAAATTAATAGTTTTGTGTTTTTTACTCTCGGTTTATTTGAATTTTTGCGTTCAATAATACGTTACTAATTTAAAATGTTTGTATCTGTTAATATTTAATGCAGCTGAGCTTACACGAACTAACAGTGAAGATTAATAAATGCTGTAACAAATGTTTTACTTACTGTTAGTTAATGCATTAACTTCTGTTAACTATAACAGGACCTTATTATTACCATGTTTGACTGGTGGGTAGTT
>NW_025048385.1:0-5334 GCF_018831695.1 Puntigrus tetrazona | reverse complement strand
TCGCAGATTGCAGGGCTCATGAGGCTCTCGTTGAAGTGCTGTTCTCCAGCTCGTGGCTCACGCTTGCCCTCCATTCAGCGTGTAATTAGCGTGTCTTTAAGCGCTCTCACACGTGTGTCGTCCGTTTGATGCACAAAACTGCACATCCTCAGCAGCCTGTTGAGCCGAAGGAAACAGGTCAGAGTTGAAGCTAGGATTACATTTATTCTTTTGAAATGCACAGTCCAATGAATCGACAGTGCATTTGTGCCGTCACTCAAAAATACGAAGCTGATTTCGGCGTAAATGCGGCTTTCATTGATGTCGGGTCCTGAAAGGAAAGAGCTACAGCGATGGTTTTCATACTGCACAAGCACGGGGCCAAGCCAAGGAGATATGAAGTTAGCGGCTGTGTTGATCCGTGTCGAAGGATGCTGCTGTTGTGCCTGCAGCGGGAGACGAGAAAGTGGGCGTTCACACAGGATGTGTTACTGTGGCCAAAAATAGCTGTAGTGAACACAACAGAACAGAGCCCAATGCACCACTCATCTCAAACTAGCCTAGACGTGAACGCCGCTCGGTTCTGATTCTACACTCCTCGACGCTCAAGTGCGAGGTCTGGATGAGAAAGTTTGGACCGGGACAGATCAGTGAGATCTCCTCAAAATCTGCTTCACAAAGACTCGGCTCAGTTTACACTTAGAGTTCTGTTTCTAACCGGAGGACGTCGCGCAAGAGAGCAGAAGGGGGAGATGTTGAAAACTGGGAGTCTGTGTTAGGGATGGGAGATATGCCGGTGAATAACGATAAGTCTGGTTGATGACGCAGGTCCGTGCGACTGATTCAGTGTTCAGGTGCGGCCTGGCGGGAGGTGGACGTGAGGACGAGGAGGAGCTTGTTGTTACGTCAAGAGCTAGCATCATTACAAGCATCGACAGCGATGTCTCCGGTGAGAAGAGGAAGTGCGGCTGTTGCTGGTTGATGGCAGACTTCATGAAATAATAGTCTCAAATGATCAGTAAATAATCTTCAGAGCGTTACGTTTTCTAATAAATGCACTGATTACATGTAGCCTGTTCAGACAGCGCTGCACGAGCTCTCCGTCTATCTGCTTTTAGACCGGGTTCAAACTCCAAAGCGTTTCGTGCATTTTTAGTATGCTCACTACGACTCAAAGCTGATGAAATGGATTCGACGGTCACACCTGTATCTGATGTCTGGAAGTGTCCAGCGTCAGCGTGTGTCATAGAGAGTCTCGTGGAGGTCAGGGTCACCGGACCGATTGTTCTGATGTGTGGATTGAGGTCAGTGGGTCAGTCAGGACTCAATGCAATCAAAACACGTCCATTCAGGGCCGGAGTAAAGCGCTGAGGTCAGTAGTGCACTGAAAGCCACTGAGTTCATGACACAGACTGAAAGACGCTTCAGACTCGGCAGCATTCGCACACTTCATTATCAGAAGTGCTGGAGAGTAACTCGTTATGCGTTATGCAATTTAATTACAAAAGAAACGGAACTAGAAAAAATGTGTTAAGTTCAATTTAACTTACAGTTCCTTATGAAAATCATAACTATTACTAAGGGCTGAATAAGTGTTTTCCTTATCTGTAAGTTGCTTTCGAAAGCACAGAAATCAAAAAAATTATCAAAAGTAATCAGATATATTACTTTAATTAAGCAATTCAAATAGTTGCACGACTTGTTACATTTTCAATATGGTAACTCGTAATCTGTTACCTTTTACATTTACCAAAGTAACCTTCCCAGCACTGTCTAAACCATTCATATATTGTGTTTAGTAATTGAAAATAAACCTGCGTGGTACGATCAATAGCATGCAGTTTAAAAATGCATAGCAGGAATTTTATATTAAAGTCTTCTCTGGGAAAAATATGACCTATTGTGTACCACAGGAAAAAAAAGGGGTGTACTGCCCCTTTAAGAGCAACCAACAGCTTGATGACCGTTTAAAGCCTGTTCACTTTAGTGTAGAAATTAAATGGCCCTTCAGTCCAGTACTTCCTGTTTGTAAATGAGAAGAAAGAAAACTGCTTGTCAAGCTGTTTCCTGGGGGCTTTATTGTGTATTCAGGTTTAATCAATGCACTGGGCAGAGCGCTATAGTTTATATTGTTCTCTAATACTTACGCTGCATACTGCATAGGTGTGGTAAAATCAGCGTAAGGCACGCCTCTCATAGCTTGTGCTGAGTGTCCTTCTGACTAAACAAAGGCCGCCTCGCTGCGTGTGTGAGGACAGTGGTTTATTCATGAAGCGTGAACACACTCTCACACAGGTTCGGGGAAGGGAAACATGCGCAGATCTCCTCTGTGCGCTCAACTGTGAGTGTGTCTGCACGTATTATAGCTCTATCGATAAAGCTCCTGTGGGTCCGTGTGTGCTAATAGAGCTGCGCGGGGCGTATCGATTCATTCCTGGGAGTTTAACAGCCCATGTTTAGAGCTGTCTGTCTGAAAACACTGAATCGCCGGGCTTGAGTTGTGCTTCTACACCCCTTTTAAAAGCGTAATCATAAACTGAATATCAAATAAATAGAGCTTCCTGAAGACTGGAGTACGAGACGATCAGCGGGCGACTCTTGCCAAGCCGTAACTGTTGCTCACAAACCCCTGGCCCTGAGCGTATGTCGTGTACAGACGCGCTGAGGATTTCATGAAGAGGGAGCCGAGCGGCGTTCACACCAGGAACTGCTTTCTTTTCTGTTTTTACGTACAGACCACATTGAAAAAGAGACCTTGGGAAAGACTAATGTAAGATCAGAGCAATCATTTTACAATCTGACATGGCCACACTTTATATTAGGGTATTCGTGTGTTTTTGAATAAAAATACAATGTAAAAAATGTGAATGAACACGGCAAGCGCTTTTCATGTAAATAGTTAAAACACTTGAGATAAAACGGGTCCGACAATTTAAAAATCTTCTAATATTTCCCTTTTCCTTGGTGTTGAAAAGTCCAGCACATGCTGGTTAGGTGTGTTTTTGAAGCACAGCCGCTGGTCACGAGCTGGTTTGTGCTGGTTTGTGCTGGTTTAAGCCGCCGTGCTTCAAAACATACCTAACCGGCATATGCTGGATTTGTCAACAGAGCTGTATTTTTTAAAAATAAACCAGATGAACGCAGTTCTTCATCAGCGTTATTCCCGAGCGCGAGGTGGAGCATTCAGGACAGACTCTGCATAATACATGAGACGGCTGGAGCTCAGAAGACTACCCAGCACCTTCATCACACTCTTCTAACGCTTTCACATGTACTCTGGTTTGAAGTCAGCACACTTGACTTCTGTAATGAGACACTGTTGTGAGTGGAAATTCAATCGAATCTTTTGACAGCACTGATATGTGTGTGTGTGTGAAGATGGACCGCAGAACCAGCCGTGAAATTGAGATTTAATGCATCATGGAATCTTTCCATTAATGTCTGGTTTGTTAGAATTTTTGAAAATCTGAAAAAAATATGAAAATCTCCTTTAAAGTTGCTCTTAGCAATGCATTTTTAATATATTTACAGACCATGATTTTTACTTAAACCTAATGCTTTTTGGCATAAAAGAAACTGTGATTGGTGGCGCGTGTGTTTCAGGACCGCAAGCTGACGAAGGTGGAGAGACAGCGCTTTAAAGAGGAGGCTGAGATGTTGAAGGGACTCCAGCACCCAAACATCGTGCGCTTCTATGACTTCTGGGAGTCTCCGCTGAAGGGCAAGAAGTGCATCGTGCTGGTCACAGAGCTCATGACGTCCGGCACGCTCAAAACGTGAGTCCAGTCCGGTCTGGTCCAGTGACCTTTAGAGAATCACCATCAAGCTCAGGCGTTTATGAAACAAAAACTATGAAATGCAAGTTGTTTCCTCTTCACTTTATCATTTAATGATTGGTGACGAGCACCATTTAAAGGTACAGTGGTCAAAATATCTTGAGGAACACACTAAAAACCTTTATTGGTAGCACTTTCCAGTAAGGTGTTTTTCATTAGCATAGTTATGTATCAATTAACACCAATGAACAGTGAACACTGCGTTTATTACAGTATTTGTTCCTCGTTGTTAATAAAAATACAGTCATTCATAGTTTGTTCATATTAGTTCACAGTGCATTAACTAACGATTGCGATGTTAATAATGAAGTAGTAAGGTTGAAGTAGGTTTCATATTATTTTTTAACTTTATCAATGTGTTGAATTCAGACGATGTTGCTGATGACAGACTTCTTTAAATATATTTCAGGGCAGGCCAGTTTCTTTTTTTTAGGTTTACGTGTAAGTAACGTGCGTGTGTTTTCTGAAGTATCTGAAGCGCTTCAAGGTGATGAAACCCAAAGTGTTGCGCAGCTGGTGTCGTCAGATCCTCAAAGGCCTGCACTTCCTCCACACGCGCACTCCTCCCATCATCCACCGGGACCTGAAGTGTGACAACATCTTCATCACGGGCCCCACGGGCAGCGTCAAGATCGGGGACCTGGGTCTGGCCACGCTCAAGAGGGCCTCCTTCGCCAAGAGCGTGATCGGTGAGGCAGCGCTCCATGATTAACACACGCGAAGAAGTAGAAGGAGACTGCGTGTAGACACAGCAACGAGCAGCATGATGTTATATTTCTACTATTTAATTTAACGGCTCTCTATGTGAAGATGTGTTAAAGTATCGTTTATTTCTGTGAAGCGCAGCTGTGTTTTCAGCATCATTGCTCCAGTCTTCAGTGTCACATGATCATAATATACTGATTTACTGAGCCTCGCTGAATGTTCTCCTCAGGCACGCCGGAGTTCATGGCCCCGGAGATGTACGAGGAGCACTACGACGAGTCCGTGGACGTCTACGCCTTCGGCATGTGCATGCTGGAGATGGCCACGTCCGAGTACCCGTATTCAGAGTGCCAGAACGCCGCTCAGATCTACCGCAAAGTCACCAGCGTGAGTCTCCAGTCTCGGTCTGTTTCAGGAAGTCTGCTTGATCTGATCTTTGAGACAGGCTGTTTACGCCTGCTGCGTGTTTCTGCATGTTCACGAAGGGCAAACAAGGAAACACAAAGCATAAGATCCAGCGTGTTATTTCCTTAATTGGAAAATCTCCACAAACGCCAATATTTTCGTGGTAACGACTCACCCTTGGTCCATCTGAGATCAGGATGTGAATGGGTGCCGTATAAAAATAATCCAAAGGGACATTTACAGCAAATTTACAGTACAGTTCTTCTAAATGTATTTCTAAAAATATTGTGTGTTTGGATGTCAGAATCGGAATGCAAGTCATTTTTATAGAATACTGTCATCAGCTAAACGCAGACTTGTTTTGAACTCTATTCGTTGTATTTGTTGGATGTATTGTATTTACTTTTTT
>NW_025048384.1:0-3649 GCF_018831695.1 Puntigrus tetrazona | reverse complement strand
CAAAAGTCGTCGGTTCTGAGGAAAAAAGACATGTAAGTCATGATAAGAGAGAAAGACCAGTAGGAATATAAACTCAAAGTGACCTTTTTCAGGCTTTCTTTTTGTTCTTTTTTTATTGTAGAGCCTGCTTTGTTGTGTTTGAGTGCTCGTAGTCTCGGGACCATCTGGTGTCATTGACTTATCATTATATACAGTATTGTGTGTGTGCTTTATCTTTACTAAAAGTGCTGTTGAGCCAGGCCTAATGAAATGGTGTGTGTGTGTGTGTGTGTGGAAGGGTATGGATTTCTCTCTGGCCGAAGATCGTTCATGTGTGTTTAATGATCACGGCTTCTCTAGTCTCTGGTTCTCTCTCACGCTGCTGACTTCAGCAAATAACGCAGATGAATATGCTGCATGGAATTCAGATGAACGTCTCGGTGATTTATTTCATCTTCACTGACTGAGAAGACGGACTGAGTAATGTCAGTGCTGCTGCTGCATAGAAGAAGGCCAAGAAAAAGCAATAGATATAGAGCAAAGTCTGTTTTGTTGTTCTGCTGAGATGTCCTCTTTCCAGGTTATATTTTCCTGCAGAGCCCAAAATCAGTGACCGGTCAGTAAACTGGAGCTGGTCAGGGTCTGGTCTGCTATTCACAAATAGATGCAAATGTCTCTCTGTGTCTCTGTCTCAGGGGGTGAAGCCTGCCAGTTATAATAAAGTGACGGATCCCGAGGTTAAAGAGATCATCGGCGAATGCATTTGTCAGAATAAGGAGGAGCGGTGAGTACAGACAGCCCAGAAGAGTACAGTAACTCCCAAGTGCTTATTGTGTTTATTGAATAAAGTGCATTTATAATGACACAAGCACCTTCTCGCAAGCATCTTAATGACACAAGCATCTTCTCTGCACAAGCACACGCGCTTTGCAATTAAATATATAGAGATACTGCTACTTGAAAAAATTGACCGCGTTCATCAAATTCAGCTTTCCAACCAAAGGCATCGTAAGGAAATGATTCATTCTCATGGGATAAAAAGTTTATATTTCACATGCAAAATGAATCGCCCAGGTGTTTGAAAGGGTTTTAACAGATTTAAATCTTAATCACACACATGGTGTTAATAGGATTGTAAAATGCAAACAGCAACTAAATCCACTCGCATTTCCTGAAGGCTACGTGCCTGTTTGTGAAAATGAGTCAGAATGCCGAAAAAAGGTTCATTTTAAACTTCACATCCTCCACTAAAAGACATTCAAAATGATGTAGGATTCGTTGGAATTAAAAAAACGAAATGGGAATGACTAAAATGAAAAATGGCTGAGCTACACCCGTTTGAAGCTGAACTCGATTCTGAGGAAAATCAAGTTTTATGCGGATAGTTTTAGGGGTTTACTATCACTTGTGACCCTGGAGCACAAAAACATTCGTAAGATTTTCCGTTGTATGGTTTGTTAGGATCGGACAATATTCGTCTGAGATATAACTAATTGAAAATCTGTAATCTGAGAGAGCAAAAAATCTAAATCTGCATTAAAGCTGTCCAAATGAAGTTCTTAGCAGTTCTTAGACGATGGCTTAATGAACTCATCTTTGCGAAAACCCCAAATTTGATTCTGTTCACGATTTTAGCTGTAGCTCAGAAATCTCCTGCGCAGAGTTCGTGAAGTTTGTGCGCTCCCTTCCCGCAGTTACTCCATCAAGGACCTGCTGAATCACGCGTTCTTCGCCGAGGACACGGGCGTGAGGGTGGAGCTGGCGGAGGAGGACGACGGCCTGAAGACCTCCATCGCTCTCAAGCTGTGGGTGGAGGATCCCCGGCGGCTGAAGGGCAAATACAGGGACGGAGGAGCCATCGAGTTCAGCTTCGACCTGGAGAAGGAGGTCCCTGAGGCCGTGGCGCAGGAGATGGTGCGTGTCTGAGACATCCAACCCCCCGAAAGAGCGACGAGAAACAAGCCTTTGAACAAAAATCGAACTTACGGTTACAGGTCTTACATTAGTATTCTAGTAGTATGCCCTTTTCTCAAGTGATGCCTTGTACTTTTATCGTTTTGTAGTGGTTATAACAGCTTCGCATGTGGCTCGTTCAGTCAGCATTTAGAGCAAGAACTGTCTCATTAAACAAAGTACACGAGATTTAACTGTGGTATGTGAAGAGTGCAAAACAAGCAGTGTGTTTCATGGCCCGTGAAATCTGATGTTGTCTTCCTCCTTCGCTGGTATCTTATCTATGAACTCGGATCTAATGATATTTCCCGCCTCTGTTGTGAAAGCTCTTTAATAGAAACAATCTACTGGTCAGCATCGAATTGTTCTGTTGGAGAAGTGCACGTTATATTCCATTAACCATCTGACCACGAGGATGTCTTGCGTCTCCGAGACCGGCGTTTTTAGTCACGCTTCATGAAATCCACACTGGCTCTCTCCGCTTCGGTTTTCACCAAACCGGTTTTGAGGTTTAATACAGGACACACGGTCAAAGCTGCTTGAGCGTATTATATATATTCAAACATGCACTTAAGTACAGTGTGCGACCTCCTGGACCCGGCTGGGATTGGAAAATCCTTTCGCTGTAATCACATGTTATGCAATCTGAGCATTGTAATGTGTGGGAACGTTTGCTGAAGGGAAAATGAGTCGGCAGCTGCTATTTATACTGATCGCTGCAAACAGTCCGAAGGCTCCTTGTTTCACCCGCTTCATTCACTAGGCAGATATTGATCTTTCCATTTTGCCATTCTACACAAAACCGTTCATAGAGGAATCTCACCAAAGCACAAAATCATTGTTGAAAAAATCTCCCCCACGATTTCCTGTAATGTGAGAAGATTGTGCATCCGGCTTTTTATCTCATGTGTTTATTTCTATGTAGGTTTAGTAATTAGTCGTAGTTGGCTGAATCGTCTGAACTGGGCATGGTAAGATTCAGCTTCAGCATTAAAATTAACGATGCAAAATCAAGCGTATTCTCTCATCGAAATAAAAGCAAACTTGGCTATTTGTCATAATGGGGTGAATTAGATTGCATCGCATCAGTAGCTGCTTCATGTGCATCATTAATGTATGGGATCTGCACCTCCCTGTTCTGTCTGTCTGCGCTTTCCTCCACAGACAGTTTTCTTCTACTTCTGTGATCTGTGTTCATCTGTTCCTAAAATAGAGCCCTGGCTTCTTTTCTCTCCGCTCTAAAAATATACGTGTTCACACCAGCCCCCTCTCATCCTTCCATCAGGTCGAGTCTGGTTTCTTCCACGAGAGCGATGCAAAGATAGTGGGCAAGTCTCTCCGCGACCGAGTGGCTCTGATCAAGTGGCGCAGGGAGAGGACGGCCCCGAGGGCCCCGCAGGGCGGCCCTGCTCCGGGGCCCGTCCCCTGTGAACCGGCCGGTCTGCTGGAGCCCGAGGAGCCCGAGGTGGATCAGCACGTCCACGTGTGTCCGCTCAGCACCAGGACCACCTCCACCACATGCAAGTGTTCCTGTCTGTTACCTATAGCTCTACCCTGCTTTAAACAATACTCTTACGTAATGCACTTAAAGTGCTCTATTGTCACTTGCTAATTTTGTAAGTTAACAGTCTTTAGTACCCCTTTAGATAAACCTAAGATCATGTAAGGCCCGGTTTCACAGACAGGGCTTAAACTAAGCCAGGATTAGGCCGTGGTT
>NW_025048383.1:0-2045 GCF_018831695.1 Puntigrus tetrazona | reverse complement strand
GGAGCCCGAGGAGCCCGAGGTGGATCAGCACGTCCACGTGTGTCCGCTCAGCACCAGGACCACCTCCACCACATGCAAGTGTTCCTGTCTGTTACCTATAGCTCTACCCTGCTTTAAACAATACTCTTACGTAATGCACTTAAAGTGCTCTATTGTCACTTGCTAATTTTGTAAGTTAACAGTCTTTAGTACCCCTTTAGATAAACCTAAGATCATGTAAGGCCCGGTTTCACAGACAGGGCTTAAACTAAGCCAGGATTAGGCCGTGGTTCGATTAGCAAGTCGTTTTTATATACCCATATAAGAACAAAACAAAGGCACTGTCATATTTAAAGATCAGTCAGTGCAAGTTCTTTCAGTTGAAGACTAAGCTTAGACTTACATTTTAGTCTAAGACTAGACTGAAACCAGGGGTCTGTGTACTAAACTATGCTATATTGGGACACCATGAACATTAACTAAAATGTGCTTTTAACACACTATCTCTGTATTTAAAAGAAGAAGTTTTTTAAAATATTAAGTACATTTTTAGTATATTAAGTACACAATTAGTGTAGAGCATTTTAAGTAGGTGAGTATATTAAATGCTTAAAAAGAAACGCTGATGCTTTTTTCTGACGCTCAATTACAGAAGTATATTAATGCATTTGTTCAAATGTGAACCATTGTTAATAAATGAGCACCAAAAATAACTGAGCGGAGAATTTCTGAAGGATCACTTAGTGCCTGATGACTGGAGTAATGATGCTGGAAATTCAGCTTCCCTTTACAGATATAAATTACAGTTTAAGATATTCACATAAAAAGCAGCTATATTAAATTGTAATAATATCTCGCTCTTTTTCATCAAATAAGTGCAGCTCTGGTTAGCAGAAGAGAAAAAAAACCTAGTATATGAAAAGGTAAAAAAAATATGAAAATATAAACACGAATCGCCGGCCATTAGACTTATTTTGGCAGGGAGGAGTGACACAGATGGTGTGGTAATGTTCAGAATGTCTGTGCTGTCTCTGCTCTCTCCAGCTGACAGCGGCATCGGCTCGACCGTGTACTCAGACTCCCACAGCAGCGGTCTGCACAGTGTCATATACCAGTCCGTACAGGAATCTGTGTCCACGGCAAACCAAGAGGTCCGTATCAGTGATGTGTGAAGGTTGCATTGCCCTGCTAGTGTGTGTACACATGCATGCTTGTACTTGTGTGTGTACGCTCATTTTATCACGCCGTTTGTGACTCGACTGTGTTTTCACCTTGTCGTCATTCACTTCATTTTGCCTAGGGGTTTTATTATTTTCATGGTCGGTGTTTTGTTTTGTTAGTGGTGCTCACACTATTCGTGCTCCAGACAAATTCGTTCCTCAAATCATACAGCTTAGGTGGATATGACTAATTTCATTTTCACAATAACAATGTAACTATCATAACATAATTGTTCTATCATAATACAGTCTTTATGATATCAACATTTTTGATATAGATACTTGACAACCATGTCAATAAACGAAGACAAGCCTACATAAAAAAAGCTAATTGTGCCCACTGAAGACAAGTAATCAAAATATACATAATTACATGCAATAGGACAAAAATAAATAAGAAATGCTACATACGTATTACATATTCTTCACTGTGTAAATGAAATATGTTTTTTCTTATTCAACTTTAAAAAAGTGATTTATGCAAGAACAGCAAGAAATTTCTTCTCTTTTGTTGTTTGATTATCTTGAATAAGAGATTATTAGACTGCCGTCACTTTAAGAGCTGCCCGGACCCAACATTGCCGTGTTTACAAGGATACTTGCAAAGATGTGTTGCAGTGTGTTGTGTTTAAATGTTAATGGCCTGTAAAGCAGTTATAAAAACCCCTCTAATATTCAATAATGTTCAGTACTTCCACACTCTGTGAGAAGAGTCTTCAGACACCCGTCCTTTATTTGATGTGTGTTATTAGCTCTGTGCTAGAGACTCTTGTTTGTCGTTTGATGTTAATAGTTCAGAGAAGTGGCTTTTCTTCCAGGGTGCACATCATGAAAGCTCTTCTGTTA